>NC_138777.1:59617039-59639539 GCF_965119305.1 Pelophylax lessonae | reverse complement strand
GCACTTCTGGAAGAATAGTTAAACATTCCCATAGACACACTCCTAAACCTTGTGGACTGCCTTCCCAGAAGCTGTTGAAGCTGTTATAGCTGCAAAGGGTGGGCAACTCAATATTGAACCCTACGGACTAAAACTGGGATGCCATTAAATTTTTGGCATCCAAAAATTGGTGGGATATATCAGGCAGCAAGTGTACACGTTGTCCATCAAGTTAAACACTTGCCGACCGTACTGCGGCAAAGTGGTTCGTTATCGTCCAGCGACGTAGTACTACGTCGCTGGACTCCTCCCCCTGTAGGCAGCGCTCGTTTTCCACGCTTGTTTTCCTTCACAGCGGGAGTCGGGCCAGGGGAGGAGCGGCGGCGATCGCCGCTGCTCTTCCCCGATCGTCGGGGAATCCAGTTTGGAGATCCGCCCGCCTGTGTAAACAGAGCGGGCGGATCTCATCAGTGACAGGGAGTGACAGATCGCAGTGTTCAGCATAGCTGAACATGCCATCTGTCCCTGACTCACTCAGTCACCTCCCCCCACACACGTCAGTAAGCACCAGGCATACATTAACCCCTCCCTCTCCAATAAAATTAACCCCTTCCCTTCCAGTGTCATTTTTACAGTAACAGTGCATATGTATAGCACTGATTACTGCAGTAATGTCACTGGTAACCCCAAAAGTGTCAAAAATGTCAGTCAAGGGTCCGATCTGTCCGCCGCAATGTCGTAGTCCCTCAAACAAAATCGAAGATCGCCGCCATTACTCATTAAAAAAAAAAACACCAAAAATTACAGAAATCTTTCCCTTAGTTAGTAAACGCAATAACTTTTGCGCAAACCAATCAAAATACGCTTATTGTGATTTTTTTTACAAAACATAGGTAGCAGAAAACAAATTGGCCAAAATTTGTATTTCAAGTAAGGCAAGTCGGCAGAGGCAGTGTGATGCTTTTGGCAATGTTCTGCTGGGAATCCTTGGGTCCTGCCATTCATGTGGATGTCACTATGGTGTCCATGCCTCAATGGGTCAGATCTGTTTTAGCAAAAGGGGGTCATACTCAATATTAGGTGGGTGATCATGTTGTTATGGCTGATCGGTGTGTGTATGTATATACTATATATATATATATATATATATATATATATATATATATATATATATATACAGTAAACCCCTCTCCATTGCGGGGGTTACGTTCCGGACCCAGCCGCGAAAAGTGAAAATCCGCTAAATAGAAAAACCCTATTAAAATGCATTGTAGGCATGTTTTTTTTACTGTCACTGTACGTGTAAAAGCATTTTAAGGTCTTTAAACACACTTTTAAAACAATAGAAACTCATTTAAACACATAAAAGATACTGAGAGACATAGCAAGAGCTATGGAAAACACAAAAATATTTCATTTTTAATGATTTAAATAGTAAAATTACATTACAAAAAAAAACGCAATATACCGGGACCGCAAAAACTGAACCGCAATGGAGCGGGGGTTTACTGTATATATATATATATATGTATATATATAAATAGTGATGTATAAATTGTCAGTGCTAAATAAGCACCTGCAATAAATAAATAAAAAACTCTTCTTATTTTAAGATGGGCCCCCGTGTTCCATTATTCTTCTCCTACACAGCATTATGCTTACCTACTCATTACTAAATTAAAGTGGATGTCCAGGCATAACCTAAATTTAACTCTGTACCTCTTTCAATCTAGATTATGTCCTAACATTATTTTTTGTAGCAAGAATTTTTGTTTGATTTTTATTACTGCATGTGACATCATCACCAGGCTTGTAAAATTCTTGCAGGAGCATCTGCTGGAAGCTAAGTTCCTATTGATATAGAAAGGGCCCCAGAACTACATCTTCCAAGATTAATTTTCCTCTTGGGATTCAAGCCAGCAGGATTGTCGTGCTGAGAATGAAATCAATGTATGCATATGGACAGAGAGGTGTAGGACAAGAGACAGCAGACAGGGCTGACAATGTAAGGACACCGGTTGGTTTACTAGAGGCAAATAAACTGTGCACTTTGCAAGTGCAGTTGCTCCAGAGCTTACAAAATGAGGTAAGCTTCACTTTCCAAAGAATACTCAATCACATGCAAGGAAAGAAAAACAACAACAACAAAAAACAGCACTTTTGCTTGCACATTATTGGATATTAGAAGGCAGCAAAGCTTCCCCTCATTTACTAAGCTCTGAAGCAACTCTTGCGGAGTTTAAAGTCTATTTGCCTTTAGTAAATCAACCCCACTGTATTGTCAGCTGAGTCTTGAATTTAGGAGTACTCTAGGTTTCCAGTAGATTAACAGGTCTTTTGTATTTGCAGCATAGTTAAGGGATAAAACACGTTCATACAAAAGAGAAGAGAACTCACTGCTCTAGGTGATTTCAGAAGCCTGATGACACACCGGTGCATGCCTTGTCTCGCCTCCGCATTAAATCACATTGTGTTTGCGATCATGGGCGGGTGTCAGTGCAATCTTAACCTTCCTAGCGGTATTCCCGAGCGTGACTCGGGGTTAGATTTTAGAGCCAAAAGCGGTAACCCCGAGCCACACTCGGGGTACCGCTAGGAAGATCGCTGGATCCTGGTAGAGGTTTTACTTACCTTTTCTCCGGGATCCAGCGAAGAATGCGGGCGGTATGCGGCGGCGGATCTTCCTCCCGATCGTCTGCGAGCTCCGGCTTCCGTCTCCGGCGACGTGACGTCCGCCGGGGGGTGGAACCGAAGGCAAATTCAAATGTAAAACACACCAAACACACTGATACCATTCAAAATAAAGAAATTTACATTACATTGCCCCCCAGTGCCCTTTCCTGCAGTTTTACTGTACTTTTTATGTAAATATATATATATATATATATATATATATATATATATATATATATATATATGTAGTAGATATATATATATATATATACAGTATATATATATATATATATATATATACACACACATATATATATATATATATATATATATATATATATATACATATATATATATATATATATATATATATATATATATATATACATATATATATATATATATATATATATATACGTATATATATATATATATATATATATATATATATATATATATATATATATATATATATATATATATGCACGTATATATATATATATATACGTAATTCTTGTGAATGAGCAGCCCAAACCAACTGTATACATTATATATATATATATATAATATATGTATACATATATATATATATATATATAATATATATAATAAATGTATACAGTTGGTTTGGGCTGCTCATTCACAAGAATTACATGCAAAATAACGGTACCGCTTTCAGCACCTAAAATACAAAAGAATAAAAAGATAAGGGGTGCTTTTATAGCCCCCCTTTCTTTATGGGATGGTGGCAGGGGAGTATTAACATGTCAGCTATGGGATGTTGTCAGAAGGTGAACTTTTGACCCAAGTCAGGTCATGGTTTTGTTTTTTCCCCGCTATCTGGACAGTATCCAGGGGAAGTTCAGCTGGAATTCAGCTTTCCCGCCCGATTGGTGGCTGTCTCTGGGCAGATTTGAGCGTGGAGCTGTTTTCCCGCTCAGGTATCCCAGGCTAACACAACTGTTCCAGCTCAAACTGGTTCCCAAGGGGGCTATTTAAGAGGCGGCCGCGGGGCTCCGGGTCACTTCACCCTGTCAGGATTAGCTAAGGTGTTCCCCTCCCTCCCACCCCTTTTATTGTCGCGGCTCATAGTTATTATTATTGGCTATGTACTGTCGCCCAAGTTGGATATACTTGGGTGGACTTTTCTGGTTTTCTGCAGTAAAGTGTGTACTGTTTGGATAATGTTGGTAAAAAGTTATAGTGATGTTTGTCAACCTGAGCCGTCTGGCTAGGTTGTTTGATGTAAATCTATTTTGTAAGTGTAAATACAGTTCAAAGTATTTATTGTATGTAAAGCTAATAATAAAGCAAGCCGCGGCCTTTTTATGTCCAAACCAACATTGTGTGGTCTAATTTAAAAAAAAAAAAAAAAAAATATTTATAATTTATATAGCTTATACTAAATTGTAGAGTGGTTTATTTATTATTTATTTATTTATGCAAGTTGGTTTTATCTTATTTAAAAGATAGAACATCCTGCCTACCATTCCCATCATACCGCCAGGGAGGTTAATGACACCCCAGACGCAGGTCGCAAATTCAGTGCATTTGCACACACCCAATCGCATAGTACAAAAGTACCAAGGAATCCAGTTTCAGTGTGGTTCCAAAATTGGTGCATGCATGACTTTGGTGAGATTTGAGCCCATTTAGAATGAATAGGCTCAAATTGCAGGGCACTGAATCGCGCGTGAATTGAACAGGAATGTGGTGTAGTTCTTGTGTGATTCACCCGCAGTTCGTAGCGGGAACTGAGGCTCATGAATTGCAGTAACAATATGTGCACTAGCATGTTGCAGTGCTATTCATTTTCCATAGAAATTCAATGCACTCAGGCAATTCAACTCCGAAGCACAAATTTTGCAGTTCACCACCACATAAATGTGTATCATGGTGTGCTGTGGCAGAAAAAAATGCTGCATGTCTGTTTTTTTGGTAAATTCCCATGACTTTGGTTATGCATGTGAACATGTAACACAACATGCATTAATGCACATGTTTTAGGCTCCTTTCACACTAGCAGCAGGCTTCACCAGCCCCTGAAAAGCGATCCATGATGATGGATCACTCTGGATGGTGAAAGGAGGTTTGCAATCGTTCAGGAGGTGATACTGCTGTCTCCTACAGCATGTTTTTTTTTTTGCTTGACTGATGAGGCGCATACGCTTAGGAAACCAACTTAACATATGAAAATCCCTTGCCCTCTCCCCAGTAGAAAACACCACACTTACAACAATTGAGTTGGAAAAGGCAAGGCCACAGGTTTATTTAATTTCCAACACAGAACATGCTAACACTTTTAAGTGCCGTCCACAGTTGTACTGTGAGCACTTGTTACAATCAATTCCAAAATGGGGCCTGTCCTTACCATAAGTGCTGCACAGACTAACTCCAACTTCCAGTCAAGGGCATAGCCCATTACCAAGTTTTAATGCTGGCAAGGTCAAAAAACCACCGCTAAATCTGTGACATACCATCAGAAAAAGGGGGATGGAGGGTGGGCAGCATTCCATAGGGGGAATAACTTTCAGTGAGCTCAGGCCCAACACCCTGTCCTGCTGACCAATCTGCTACCACCTCCGCAATGATTGCCCCCCCCCCCCCCCAAGGGCTGCACTTTCCTGGCCATGCTCCATCAGTCAAGGCTCTCTTTCCCAAGAGGATCAAGAGGCCCTCATTTTACTAACCCAAGGGGCACATTTTCCGCTTGTAGGTGAGCAGTTGGGGGACAGTCAAAACCACTTGCTTTTACTGCTCTCTGGCCACCCATGTGAAAGAGACTTCAATGTACTGGAATGGAGAAGTATGCATGGGCCCTAAAGATATTCTTTAAATGGCCCCAGGGAGTTACAGACATCACATTTCCAGTTATATTCAATTGAAAGCAAAGCAGTTTCTTTTAAAATAAACATGACCAAAAAGCTAAACCCAATAGTGGGAAATCAAGCACAGATATCCAGATCACTGGGTTATAATTAAAGATGCAATCCTAAAATAAACAACCTTTCTGAGACTCAGCTTATTACAGTACTTCTTAATTATATCCCTGTTCAGTGCACCTTCTCTTTGTGTGAAAAGTCCTGCGTCATCCCCACAGCATTTTACAGATGCACTTGTTTACGAATTGTTCATTTCAAGATCTGAAGCTTTTTTTTTTTTTCCTTAAAATTGCACATTCCATTAGAATTAATGAAAAATCACATTTACCATTAAAAGATTTCTGTACAATAAACACATTTCTGTGCGCACTTAGAAAAGTAAACTAGGATCGTGCTTTCTGCAAGCTTTCAAATAATTATAGGTGTACATTTGCTTGAAATTGCAATTTTTTATGTTTTGATTTGATACGCTCTTGTGCTGTAATTATCATAGGTGAAAATATGTTTTTTTTGTTCTCTAGAAAATCTTTAAAGATGTTCTTAACTTTAAAGAGACTTTGTCAGGGAGACAAAAATAAAAACCTGCTGCAGGGATGTGGTGCAGCCATCTGAAGGTCCCTGTACACCTGCAGCAACCTCCAAAACCTTTCTGTTTTGCTCAAATCTTGGGATGTTCTGACAGATAGTACCTAAAAGTGCAAACCTTGCCCCACCATGGACTATGATACTGCCTACACATTCCTAATGGCAACTGCTGCCCCCCATAATGGAGATGGACCAACAAGAATGAGTGGGAAGGTCTTAATGCCAAGCTCCACTATCCACGTTGTCTGTTTGAAGTATGTTTCCTTGATTCCAGAAACTCGTTCCATCTTGGCCCCCTGTCTTAATATTTATATGGCATTTGTGTGAGTGATACAGTACGACAGAGGTAAATTATTTTATTTTTTAACCACTTAAGGACCAGACCTTTTTCTGACACTTTTTGTTTACAAGTTAAAATCAGTATTTTTTGCTAGAAAATTACTTAGATCCCCCAAACAGTATATATTTAGAGAATAAAATGGAAATTTAAAAAAAGTTAGCCCCATTTTTTTTCTTTAATGTGAAAGAGATTGTTTTGCTGAGTAAATTGATACCTAACATGTCATACTTCAAAATTGCGCACCCTCATGGAATGGCGACAAACTTTGGTACTTACAAATGTCCATAGGCAATGCTTTAAAAATATCTGCAGGTTACCAGTTTAGAGTTACAGAGAAAGTCTAGAGCTAGAATTATTGCTCTCACTCTAACGATCATGGCGATACCGCACATGTGTGGTTTGAACAACGTTTACATACGTGGGCACGACTTGCGTACGCGTTCGCTTCTGCGCGTGAGCTCTAAAGGGACAGGGAGCTTTACATTTCTTTTCTTATTTATTTTACCTTTTATTTTTTAATTTTTACACTGTCCCTTTAAACAAAAAAATGGGATCATTTTTATTCCTATTACAAGGAATATAAACATCCCTTGTAAAAGAAATAAGCATGACAGGTCCTTTTAATGTGAAAAAGACCACAGACCTCACATCTACACTTAAAAAAAAAGAAAAAAATGGGCCCTTTAAGACCATTGGGAGGAAGGGACGTATGACATTGCTCCGGTCATCCAAGGCCATAGAGTCGAGTGGGGCCATCTATGCCCTCACTCCACTTCCTGCCTAGGTCTCCATCGCAAAGCAAATACCTTGGGGTGTCTACATTCCGAAAAGCGGTTATCTGGGGGGTTTGTGCTATCTTGACATTTCATGGCCTCCAAAACGATGATAGGTAGTGAGGAGTGAAATCAACAATTTACGCCCTTAGAAAGCCTGAAGGCGATGATTGGATTTCAGAGTCCTGTACGTGGCTAGACACAAAAGTCTCACACATGTGGTGTCTCTGTACTCATGAGAAGCAGCAGATTGTATGTTGGGGTGTCATTTCACATATAGCCATGGCATGTGTGAGCAATATATAATTTAAGTGACAACTTTGTGTAAAAAAAAAAAAAACATTTTTTAGCATTTCCCCGAAACTTGTGGCAAAATATAAAATATTCCATGGACTCAACATGCCTCTCAGCAGATAGCTTGGGGTGTCTACTTTCCAAAAAGGGGTCATTTGGAGGATGTTTGAACTGTCCTGGCATTTTTTGCCCAATATTAGAAGCTTATGCCACACATCATCCTCTCTTCTAAGCACTTGAAGACCAAGCCTTTTCTAACACTTTTTGTTTACATGGAAAAACATTTTTTTTTTCTAGAAAATTACTTTGAACCCCCAAACATTATATATATTTTTTTAAAGCAGAGGTCCTACAGAATAAAATGTGTTTTGTCAGGCTAATCCTGAAGGTGGTGGGAATCCTATGCGTGTCACTGTGCACTAATTGGACCTTCAACCTTTGGATTTATTTATCACTGGAATTTGCACATTAACTTTATAATTTATATTTTGCATTCACAATATGGATTTTGCACTGTGGACTTTGATTTGTTGAATTTATATATTTTTGCAATTAATTTTATTGGTTTTTATATTATTGTTGATTGCTATTAACACTATTGGTAAGATCGTTGGTATCACATATATGTTGTTTAGCACCACATTTGTTTAGCGCACCAGACCACTTTTATTTCAATAAAATGTGTTTTGTCACACAGTATTTGCACAGAGAGTTTCCAAACGCAATTTTTTTTGGGGAAAAAAAACACTTTATTAAAATTGAATGCACAAATACTCTATATATTGCCCAATTGTTTGGTAAAATACAAAAGGTGATCCTATGTCGAGTACATAGATACCAAACATGACATGCTTAAAAATTGCACATGCCCCTGCAGTGGCGACAAACGACGTACATTTTTAAAAGCTTTTAAAAGCCTTTACAGGTTACCACTTTAGATGTACAGAGAAGGTCTACTGCTAGAATTACTGCCCTAGATCTGACGTTCGTGTCGATACCTCACATGCATGGTGCAATTACTGTTTACATATGACACGAGACCGATGCTTGTGTTCGCCTTTGCGAGCAAACACGGGAGGACAGGGGTGCTTTCATTTTTTTTTTATTATTATTATTATTATTTTTATTTTATTTTTACACCTTTCCTTTCATTTTTTTTTTTGTATAATTTTTTATGTATATAAATATTTATATTTACATTTATAGTAATGTAAATATCCCCTATGACAGCAATAAGTAGTGACAGGTACTCTTTTTTGAAAAAAGTGGGGTCTATTAGACTCTAGATCTCTCCTCTGCCCTTGAAGCATCTGACCACACCAAGATCGGTGTGATAAGATGCTTTCCCAATTTAAAAATGGCGCTGGTTACATCTGGCGAATCTGAAGTGATAAAATGCTCATAGCTTCTGGTATCTTAGGCCATAGAGATGATTGGAGTCCTTCTGGTATCCTATCAGCTCTACAGTCAGCTGATGGAACTACCAGCTGCAGTCTTGGGTTACCTGGGGGACAGAAGAGCTTGAGAAAACCGTGGGAGGGGGGGTGAATCCCCACTGCTTGTAAAAGCAGTCTAGCGGCTAATTAGTAGCAAGGATCACTTTTACATGAAAGCCGACCACTGGCTTTAAAAAACGATACCAAGATGATGCCTAAACCTACAGTCATCATCCCGGTATGACCATTCAAAGTCCAGCGATGAACCAGTAGTTAGCTGGTCCTTGTTGGGCATATATTGTAAGGTTCTTTTTGTTTATGCAGCCTGTGGATCGATGTGAATGAAGAAATCTCTGCCAGAAAGTGTGTGGTATGCCCTTTATTAGACCTCCCAGCATCTTCCCACTTCTAATGATGGACATACTGTACATGCAATGTTCTTTTTTTTTTCGTTCAGTCCATGGGCTGAACATGAAAAAAGAGAACATAACAGATTCCTCCATTCACATCAATCGATGTGGGTGAACAAATCTCTGCTAAGAAAAGTGTTAAAAATATTTTGGTGAAGCATATGGGAGATACGCCCTCTGTGTCCACCCTATCCCCTATACTTCGCCATAAATGCTTTTTTTTAACTGTGGTGGTGAAATTACCTCCTACAGCGCTGCAATCATTTATTTACTATTTATATATGCTGAGAGCAAACGCTGTTGCTGTCAGGATAAACAAATCAGTGCTGCAGCTGATGGACATACCTGCAAAGCAAACAATGGTTATCAATAAAACAGTAGCAATAAAACATTACAATATAATAGTATACAGTACAGTAAAACCGTAGAATGGTAGTATCTACAAAGCAAACTATGGTTAACAATGAAAAATACAGTAACAATAAATTATTACATTATAATAGTATATATACAGTACTGTACAGTAAAACAGTAGAATGGCAGTATCTGCAAAGAAAACTATGTTAAACAATGAAAAACAGTAACAATACAACATTACAGTATAAAGTACAGTAAAACAGTAAGAACAGAAAATTGACTCAAGAAAACGACAACTATTTTTGGCTTTTTTATTTTTTTATTTTTTTTTACTTTCTTTTTTAACTTTTTTGTAACTGTAAAAAAACTTTAAACGTTCCAGGCTAGGGTCTCTCAAAATGCAATAGCCATCTAACATCTTTCGAGAGCCTGTGTGAAAGTGAGCCCTAGACTGTGCCGTACTGTATCCTATACTAATACTCCACTAGTGTGTGATAGCGACGGAAACAGTCCCCGATGCAGAGACCAAGTTGGCCAGGACAGGAGGGACAAAAAAAAGCGGGTGTTATGCCTATATCCGCGTTTTATACAGACACGACATCTTCTTTGGGGTGCTCTTTGGGTAGAGGTACCAGGGAGGACATCCGGAAATATAGTATAGTTTTAATCTGATCAAAGATATTAATCTGTTCAGACACTATACTAGTAATGGAGATTTTTAGTGTGTGTGTGTCACTGGCAATCAAAGGATTAAAATGTATTAATAAATTTGTGGCGGGCAACCTGATGCTATCCTGGATTGACGCTAACTAACGTTAATGCTAACTCACATCACGTGACACTAATGCAGTGATCAGAAAAAAGATCTGTACACTATAATAGTGATACTGTGACAGGGCAATGAAGGGGTTACCTGGGGTTGATCAGGGGGTTAAATCTTCATTAGGGAGTATATGGCGGTTACCCTAAACCTATCTGGAACTGACAATAACTACCACTAGCTGCCACTCACACTAACTGGCGTCACTAATGACACTAATACAGTGATCAGTAAATTATCTGTATACTGTATATAGTGACACTGTGATAGGGAGTGAGAGGGTTAACTGAGGGGTGATCAGGGGGTTAAATATGTGCCTATGTGTACTGGTGTTAGTGTAGTGCTTGTGTACTCACAGTCTGATGATCTCTCCTCTCATGCTGGACCAGGGCCGTTGCTAGACTATTTTACGCCCTAGGCAAGACCAGCTACTTGTGCCCCCCCAACAGTGGTGAAAAGTCAGGGCCTGGTAGTTCCGCCACTGCCCAAGACACCTGGCATCTTCCTCTGTCCCTCCCCTTAGCTCACAAGGATCATTTATGATGGAGAGAGAGTGCCGACTCGTGGCTGCGCCCCTAGGTGGCAATGCGCCCTAGGCGGCTGCCTAGTTTGCCTAGTGGAAGCACCGGCCCTGGCTGGAACTGAAAAGGGCTCCAGGAGGGGAGATTGCATAATTTCCTGTGCCTGTGTTTATATTACACAGGCACAGGACATTCTGTGATTCGCCTGAACCGATCACCAGGTCCAGGCCATAAATCATTCTGACGAGTGATCTGTTCTGGAGCAAATCCCTTCACCACGAGGTCTGCGGGCACGCGTGCACGTGCACACTGCCAGCAGGCGCAATCAACATACAGGTACGTCGAATCACAGTGAAACAGAGGCAAGTGGTCGGCAACTGGTTAATCTTCAACTGCCATGGTGCTGCAATGTGATCACCAGCCATTAGATGGCTTTACAGTTTGGTTGAGCGCATAAGCAATGTAATAGTTAGCATTCCTGGCATGCCGGCAATCTAACTGTTTTTTTAAACTATAAACTGTAAATCGATGGGTTTACTTCTGCTTTAAGCTTTATTACAACAATAAAGTAGAGGTGAGAGATTATGGGAAAAGGGTTAAATGTAGAGTTTTTCTTTGCATTCCTTCATATACGTATCAATAAACCAGAAAACAAAATCACCTCTGCACCTTTTTTCTTTTGCTGACAAGCCACTTGTCCTTACTGACCCCTCAAAACGGTGAGTGACACTGTCATCCCAAGAGGATCTGCGGCAGCTGCCTATATTGTGTATGTATTGCCAGTGGTGGACAAGGGGTAAAGGTCCTTCCCAAGGCAGCCTGATTTAATAAAATCGCATCAGCCCAAGGCGACAACTGCTCCTGTTTCACCTTGGCCACCCAACCCTACTAATTTATAGCGGAGTAATGACTTTTCAGATTTGTTAACATCTAATGTGAATGTAAGGCTTAGCAAAGACTTTAGCTCCAATGGTCTGGCTGTAAAAACCTGCAGAAAGTTTCAGCTTTATTATAGTTGACAGGTTTGGTTAAATTTTATGAAGATATTTGATAGTGTTCCGCTCCATTCAAGATTTCAGCAGGAACGTGGAATTTTGTCTTTATCTCATGCCCACAAATGTCGCCTATGCTGTCAAATATATTGTGCTTTCCATCAGATTGAGTGGCATGATATTACCGTGTGCTGGAATGCAAATGGGAATTTGTATTGAAAGGATAATTTAGTTTAAGGGAAATATACTACTTGAGAATAATAGATTATAGTCTCTCCAGCTCTACAGATAGATCTACCCAAAGGTTTCCATCCTAGAAGATATGCAGTAGATCTGGGTGTCCGTGGTGATGGCAAGGATTTGTTGAAGGTGTGGAATGCCATTCTGTTCAGGGTAAAATAGAAACCAGAGGACCACAGTTACTCAGTGATATGTTCTTTGTACAACTACATCCCAAAAAACCGATGCACACAGAAACTGGTGCAACTATGCATAGTAACCAATCAGCTTCTAACTTCAGCTAGTTCAAATCAGCTTTGAAAGTGAAACCTAGAAGCTGATTGGTTACAGCTGCACCAGATTCTGTGTGTACCAATCTTGGTAAATCTCCTCCACTGTGCAAAAAAAAAAAAAAAATTGCCTTTTGTTTTTTGCTCTTTTCTATTTTATTTTTTTTAAATCTGTGTTGTATTTATTGTGTTTTGGCATAGTCGCTTGGAATCTCCCCCAAGGGTACATGTAACAGGCTGACAATACAGGGGCACAATTGGGGACAGTGACAAATCCTTATCTAACCTCTAACAAGAAGTGCCTCAACAAGGACCTTCATAGCGGATCAGCAGACATTTTAGTTAAAGCTGCAGATTTAAAGTGTTACTAAACCCAGGACTCTGAATTCACTTTGGTGTACGTTTAGTAAACTGAGATAAGCCGAGATCTGGATGATCACGGCTTGTCTCAGAGCATTGCAGGTTTAAAATACTGAGAAGAGTAGTGGAGAACATAGTCTTCTCTTCTCATCTCAGTACACAAACAGCTTGCATTCACTGCAATAGAAACGGCCAGTTTAGAAACACATGATGTCACCTGATCACTGTGCTTCTCTTTGAAGATCTCCTCTTCCTACTTCTCCAGCTCAGAGGTGGAGATAGCAGGAAGAAATAGGAGATCTCTGCTGTGAATGTCCCAGTGCCCAAAAGTGAAAGTAAAAACTCTCCCTACTGCAGTGAAATATACATCAACAGCAGGTTAGAAACACATTAACTATACAATCACATCTATATCTGTGTGTGTATATATATATATATATATATATATATATATACTGTATGTACTGGTGTGTATGTATGTATATATATATATTTTTTTTTTTTTTATTTCAGGTACTTATATAGCACAGTCAATTTACGCAGCGCTTTACATATACATTGCACATTCACATCAGTCCCTGCCCTCAAGGAGCTTACAATCTAAGGTCCCTAATGCCTCGTACACATGTACCGATCGGCCGTCTTTTGTCCAGGGCTGTCCTGTCCGCTGAAAACTGCTAAAGACTGCACATGAATTTTGTCGGCCAACAACAGCCGACTGCAGAAGTGATGTCATGTGATGAATAACTTTCCGTGTGTTTTTTCTTTTCTGAGCATGCCCAGTCTTGCTAATCTGCTGTTTGTCGGCCGAATTCTGTACTGACTGGCGAACAATCAGCCGTTCTGGTGTTGGCCAACAAAAATTTTAATGCCTGCAGGACAGATTCTGTTCGGCCGAAAATGCGCTGTCGGCTGTCGAAAGCATCATACTAACAAGCATACAATCGGCCGATCGGTCGTCGGCCGAATATTTACGGCCGACGATCGGTACGTGTGTACGAGGCATCACTCACATACATACACAGCAGGGCCAATTTTTTATACAGGATCCAATTAACCTACCAGCATGTCTTTGGAGTGTGGGAGGAAACCAATCTGTCACGATTCAACCACGCCCACGGCGACTAGCTAAACGAGACGTGATGAATCGTGACTGGGCAGTATAAGGGGATAACGGAAATAAAGAAAATTCCTACTAAAGGCTCGTACACACGTACCGATTGTCGCAGAAAAGATTCGGCAGACGACCGATCGGCCAAATGTAGGCTTGTTAGTATGATGCTTCCGACAGCCGACAGCGCACTTTCGGCCGAACAGAATCTGTCGTGCAAGCATTAAAATGTTTGTATGCCGACACCAGAACGGCCGATTGTTCGCCAGTCAGTACAGAATTCGGCCGACAGACAGCAGATTTGCAAGACTGGGCATGCTCATAAAAGAAAAAACACAGGGAAAGTTAACCATCACATGACATCACTTCTGCAGTCGGCGGACAAAATTCGTGTGCAGTCTTTTGCACTTTTCAGCGGACATGACAGCCCGGGGACAAAAGACAGCCGATCGTTCGGCCGACGATCGGTACGTGTGTACGGGGCTTAAGTAATTAGATTGGTTGCAATACTTTCACAGCCTGCACTGCCTTCGGTCACCACTAGAGGGAGACTCCAGTCCAATCCAGCTGGCTGACCACACACAGGCAGATACAAATCTTACATACAATCTGATGCACTCTAAGGGTTGGGGAGCAGTCTAGCAATTACCACACACTACTAGGATTCCTCCAGCTATCCTACAAGCCAGAACCCCTGTGTTGATCACTCTTCCCACTGTCCCCACACCCACACACCACAAACGATAGCCTGTGGTCTGGTGTACAATCTGCATGCAATCTGCCAACATACAGTGCAATTGCATACAGATTGGCATGTATGTATGTATGTACTGTATGTATGTGTATATATATATATATATATATATATATATATATATATATATATATATATATATATATGTGTGTGTGTATGTGTATATATATATATTTATATACTGTATGTATATATACCGTGCATGTGTGTGTGTGTGTATATATATGTTTTCATGTGTCAGAACGTGTCATTACGAGTTCTTTTAAACTTTAGTTTCACTTTTTAAATTTAGCAGTGCCTGTAATCTCACAAAATCTCGTGAGATTACAGGCAGTCCACCCAGTTATACAGAGATCACGGCAGTTCTCAGAGAAAAAACTTCTCCTCTGATCACCCTGTGAGAAGTGAAGTTCTCCGCCTTCTAAACTGGGTGCCAGAGGAGATATTTTTTCTCTGAGAACTGCCGAGAATTGAACTGAGAGAAAACTTCTCAGTTTACTAAACGTACACCTTTATCTGGTCTCCCACAGAACACAGAACATGGAAATGCAATTATTTTAGTAATTATAAACTGCTAAATACCTTTTCTCATCAGCAGTATATAGCAGTATTGTACTTTTTATCAGTGTCTGGTTAAAGCTTGTAGGAAGATTTTTCATTCTCCTCCGACTGTCCTTTGAGGCTGTATAACCCATGACCCTCTGTCTGGACAGTGCTAATCACCTGCACCCCCCCCCTCCCCCCCCAAAAAAAGAAAAAAAACTCTCTAGCAATACACACCAAACTGAGCATGTGCAGAGAGTCGTCAAGGCTCTGTACTATCAGGAGATGGATTGGAGACAGTAAAAAAAGGGGAGGATCAGAGAAGACAGCATGAAACAGGTAAAAAACACAATACACAGGACTAACCGGTTAGGTTCCACAGTGAGTATAACAAGCATGCTTCACTGCATATACATGCTGATTTCATTGTTGTGGGTTTAGTAACGCTTTAAGAAGATTGAAAACTACTTTTGAAATGACATTAAAATCTTAAAGCTTACATAAGGTTTTAATAAATAAACACTGATTCCAGGCATTTTTTTCCTTTTTTAGATTTTGATAAAGAGGAGAAGGTAGAACCTTTTTCAGGTTTTTATTTATGTCTACAATCCCACTAAAGCTATTTATTTTCTTCTCCTGCCCTTAGCCCTGTACACACAATAACATTATCGTACGAAAAATACCAATTTCAAAGCGATCGTACTATAATCTGATCCAGGGGTGGACTGACAACTCATGGGGCCCCTGGGCAATCAGAGATCATGGGGCCCCCTGTGTCCACACTCAAGTCGCACAAAGCCCCACCTACAAATTGCAGCTCAGCCACATAGAGTGGGCATTTAAATATCTACCACAGCATAGCCTGCATGGAAGGTCCTGGCTTCTTTCTGTAGTGTGTAGCCTCTCACGGGGCCCCCTACTGACCCTGGGCCCTCGGGCAGTGCCCTAATCCCCAAATGGTCAGTCCGCCCCTGATCTGATCATTAGTACAGAGCTTTCGAGAGTCGATCATGACAGCTCAATTGATATTATCCGATCGGATAAGCACGAAAATGTTTTCGTATGACACCAGATCGTATGATTTTCGTTTAATCTATACAGTTGTCGTTCAAAAATGCAATACAAACACATTACGACACATAACATCACTTCCGAATTTTTATTCTGTTGTAAGAGAATCTTCATCACTTTAGTAAACTCTTCATTTTTAATATGAGACTAGCATGAAAAAAAAAATAAAAAATAAAAACGGACGATCATTCGTCCGATTATCTCATCGTGTGTACCATTTTTGACCACTCAGGAAGTAAGGTCCCTAAATACTGGGAGAAAAAAGTTATGCAATAAATGTAAAGTGCACTGTTGTAAATGAAAAAGAAGTGCAAAATCAAACATTTATAACACATAAGGTGAACAATATGTGTTGCCATATATGTCTTAACCTCCCTGGCAGCATGATTCTTTCTGATTTTAGGTGCTGAAAGCTGAAATCTCGGGTATGATATAGTTTGAAACACAAAATCATAAATTTTAAAATAATAAATAACTATAAATAAGTTAAAGTATGTATGTATGTATATATATACATATATATAACATATATACAGTGGGTACGGAAAGTATTCAGACCATTCATTTCATTCTTCTTCCTCATGAATGTACACATAGCACCCCATACTGACAGAAAAACACAGAATTGTTGACATTGTTGCAGATTTATTAAAAAAGAAAAACTGAAATATCACATGGTCCTAAGTATTCAGACCCTTTGCTGTGACACTCATATATTTAACTCAGGTGCTTTCCATTTCTTCTGATCATCCTTAAGATGGTTCTACACCTTCATTTGAGTCCAGCTGTGTTTGATTATACTGATTGGACTTGATTAGGAAAGCCACACACCTGTCTATATAAGACCTTCCAGATCACAATGCATGTCAGAGCAAATGAGAATCATGAGGTCAAAGGAACTGCCTGAAGAGCTCAGAGACAGAATTGTGGCAAAGCACAGATCTGGCCAAGGTTACAAAAAGATTTCTGCTGCACTTAAGGTTCCTAAGAGCACAGTGGCCTCCATAATCCTCAAATGGAAGACGTTTGGGACGACCAGAACCCTTCCTAGAGCTGGCCGTCCGGCCAAACTGAGCTATCGGGGGAGAAGAGCCTTGGTGAGAGAGGTAAAGAAGAACCCAAAGATCACTGTGGCTGAGCTCCAGAGATGCAGTCAGGAGATGGGAGAAAGTTGCAGAAAGTCAACCATCACTGCAGCCCTCCACCAGTCGGGGCTTTATGGCAGAGTGGCCCGACGGAAGCCTCTCCTCAGTGTAAGACACATGAAAGCCCTCATGGAGTTTGCTAAAAAACACCTGAAGGACTCCAAGATGGTGAGAAATAAGATTCTCTGGTCTGATGAGACCAAAATAGAACTTTTTGGCCTTAATTCTAAGCGGTATGTGTGGAGAAAACCAGGCACTGCTCATCACCTGTCCAATACAGTCCCAACAGTGAAGCATGGTGGTGGCAGCATCATGCTGTGGGGGTGTTTTTCAGCTGCAGGGACAGGACGACTGGTTGCAATCGAGGGAAAGATGAATGCGGCCAAGTACAGGGATATCCTGGACAAAAACCTTCTCCAGAGTGCTCTGGACCTCAGACTGGGCCGAAGGTTTACCTTTCAACAAGACAATGACCCTAAGCACACAGCTAAAATAACGAAGGAGTGGCTTCACAACAACTCAGTGACTGTTCTTGAATGGCCCAGCCAGAGCCCTGACTTAAACCCAATTGAGCATCTCTGGAGAGACCTAAAAATGGCTGTCCACCAACGTTTACCATCCAACCTGACAGAACTGGAGAGGATCTGCAAGGAGGAATGGCAGAGGATCCCCAAATCCAGGTGTGAAAGACTTGTTGCATCTTTCCCAAAAAGACTCCTGGCTGTATTAGATCAAAAGGGGGCTTCTACTAAATACTGAGTAAAGGGTCTGAATACTTAGGACTATGTGATATTTCAGTTTTTCTTTTTTAATAAATCTGCAACAATGTCAACAATTCTGTGTTTTTCTGTCAGTATGGGGTGCTATGTGTACATTCATGAGGAAGAAGAATGAACTTAAATGATTTTAGCAAATGGCTGCAATATAACAAAGAGTGAAAAATTTAAGGGGGTCTGAATACTTTCCGTACCCACTGTATATATATATATATATATATATATATATAAATACATACATGTACACATATATTGTATATATATATATATATATATGTATATATATATAAATACATACATGTACACATATATTGTATATATATATATATATATATATATACACACACACATATACATACATATATATATATATATATATATATATATGTAAATACATAAAAGTACAGTAAAACTGCAGGAAAGGGCACTGGGGGGCAAACGAATGTGAATTTATTTTATTTTGTAATGTATCAGTGTGTTTGGTGCGTTTTACTGTTTGAATTTGCCGCTGGTTCCACCCCCCTGCAAGCATCACGTCGCAGGAGACAGAAGCCGGAGCACAGAGCATCGGGAGGAAGATCTGGCCGCCGTACACTGCCGGGATACATCGCTGGATCCCGGGGACAAGGTGAGTACCCTCTCTTACAGGATCCAGTGATCTCCCTAGCGGTACCCCGAGTGTGGCTCGGGGTTATCGCTTTTGGCACTGAAATTTAACCCCGAGCCACACTCGGGAATACCGCCAGGGAGGTTAAAGTGCAATAAAATGCATATATAAATGAAGGTTAACAATAAAAGCGATAAGTTCAGACGGTGACAACTTGATCGGTTTCAAAGTGCTGTATGCATCACCAAAAACGATGAATTTGCTGCTTACCAGACCCAAAAAGGTCAATGCACCTGTAAACTAGTATGGGATGAATCCATGGACCAAAAGTCGAGCAAAGTCTCTAGGGTCACGAATGGATGTATATAATAGAGAAGGAAGGACTAATAGTGCATTATCCCTTGTAAAATCATATTTATTAAGTAAAAACACTTACAGACAGACTGGGAGTAGCACAATACTCGTGGTGGCACGGCCATCAGTGTGGTCCATGTGTGCTGACGTCACGGCTGTCTCCATCCAACGCGTTCCCCCTGATTAGGCGTCAACTGGAATTGGAGCTCAAATGTGGTCGTATTATGAGTGCAGGGAGTCATGGTTTTCTCCTACGCAGATTTGTCACCAGGGTGATCTGCACTTCCTGTGAAATGATGCAAATGATGCAAAAATGGCGCTAATGTCATCACGTTAGCTCCGCTGTCTGTATTATCAAGGAACACCCACTGCTGGGAGAAAATTTGAAGAGGAAGAAGACTATTCACATAATTTGACCAGCCTAAATGCATCTAGTATGTATGAAAAACATAAAGCACTAAATAAACACTGGGAGCAACCATTTGTGGAAGGGGGCCACTGAGGGGGGTCACTGGAGATAGAAGCTGGGTTTTAAAGCCGTTGTATACCCCGCTTTGTTATTTTTACCAACAGGTAAACCTATAATAAGGCTTACCTGTAGGTAAAAGGAATATCCCCCTAACATGCACGGTTTAGGAAATATTCACCCTGCATGCACTCTGAGGGTCCAGCATACCTTGTCGGAACTTCAGAGCTTCTTGCTGAAACCGAGGGCTACCGCATGCATGAGCAGGAGTGACGTCATCACGGCTTCGGCTACTCACAGCGCCAGAGCTCACGAACCCGAAAGAAAGGCCGGGGAAGCAGGTCAGCCCTCTCAGCGGTGTGCGGGCACCGCTGTAAGGGCTTTTGTTCTAAGGTAAGTATTTCAAAATGTGCTTACTAGCATACTAGCACATTATGCTATTGTCTTGCATGTGTTTTTTTTTTTTTTTTAAGGGGGGGTTCAGCGGTTTAGTACTGCTTTAGGATGATTAAAGTGACTTTTTTCCTGGCTGCTGCAGGTATTCAACCAGCATGAGTAAAGTGATGAGTCCAATACCTTTTTCCTCCCATTGGCTTGTACATCTTGTAGTAATAAATGTCCCGATGGGAGAAAACCCATCATTCAGAAGGGGTCACTTTAACTCACAGCAATGCAGTAACTTATGTTTATTGAAATAAAAGATGAATTCTGTTTGGCTTTTATGAGTTTTGTATATTGCATATAGCTCTAAGCCTATTAAGTCCGAAAGTGTTCATGTAGAAATATGCAATCCTTTACTATTAAAGCGGAACTAAACTGTATCTGAGCACCACAAGCTCAAATTCAATTCATTTTTAATATTCAAAGCTAACTCACCCATTCATCCATATCTATGCTATATTTTGTTGAGAAAAAATAACCTTAGCATTTCTAGCTGTGGCCATCTTGAGTAAGTGTAGATTTTACATGTAGCATTTACTTCTTGCAATCCATCTACCCTTAGCTCAGGCATGCGGACAGAAGGGCGTGCTTAGCAGAGAAACCCCCTCTACATGAATAAAAAAATGAAGACAATTGGGATATATGAGATAATTTTGGCCTAGGCCATAAATCAGGAAACAACTGAAGAAATGTTAAAAAAACAAGTACCGTATATACTCGAGTATAAGCCGACCCGAATATAAGCCGAGACCCCTACTTTTGCCACAAAAAAGTGGGAAAACTTATTGACTCGAGTATAAGCCTAGGGTGGGAAATGCTGCAGCTACTGGACCCAACTGGACCACCACGAGACACAAAATAGGGGCTGCGGGCATGGTACAGGAGATGGCGCAGGTCATAGTACAGGCATTGCACAGGTCATGGTAAGGGCATGGCACAGGTCAGGGCACAGGTGATGGTACAGGCATGGCACAGGTGAAGGTATAGGCATGGCACAGGTCATGGTACATGCATGTTACAGGTCATGGTACAGGCATGGCACAGGTCACAGTACAGGCATGGCACAGGTCATGGTACAGGCATGGCACAGGTCATGGTATAGGCATAGTACAGGTGATGGTACAGGCATGGCACAGTATGTATAGGCATGGCACAGTAGGTATAGGCATGGCACAGTAGGTATAGGCATGGCACAGTAGTTACAGGCATGGCACAGTATGTACAGGCATGGCACAGTATGTATAGGCATGGCACAGTAGGTATAGGCATGGCACAGTAGGTATAGGCATGGCACAGTAGGTATAGGCATGGCACAGTAATTACAGGCATGGCACAGGAGATGCAGTGCTGCGGAGGCATCTCACTTACCTGTCGGTGAGGAGCCGTCTTCGATTTAAAAATCGCGCCACCCGGCGCCGCCATACGTCACCGCAAATGCTCCACCGATGCTCGGGAAAAGCCGAACACGTTCGGCTATTTCCGGGCATGCGGCATATGCGCAGTGACACGTCGGCGCCGAGCGGCGCCATTTTTAAAAAGACACTCCAGTCAGTGACTCGAGTATAAGCCGAGGGGTGCATTTTCAGCATGAAAAAACATGCTGAAAAACTCGGCTTATACTCGAGTATATACGGTAAATGTAATATACCTTCCTATCTATTTACTAAGGCTAGCAGTATTAGGATTTAAAATAGTTACTAAAATACAAATAAGTGGCCACTGCCCCCACCTATTACTGGTCTTTGCTGCAATAGCACTGGAAGGGCAACGTATGTCAAACAAATACAAAGAGACTTCTAAGCTCAAACTTACCAACCAGCCAGCGACCAACCAAATTAACCTGTCTAACAATATGCGTCAAAGGATAAGTCCAGCCAAAACCTAGCTAACACTAAACCTGCTCTGTGCCACATTCTATGACTATCCTATCTAACCCTGTAAAGCAAAAATCACTGTACTTACCTTTTCTACAGCCAATCCGGTCCAGTCACCACACTGAGCTGTCAGCGGCATGTTCAGCATGGAGGCCGATGCGGGAGAGGCATTCAACAACAGAAGCCCCATAGTAAGTCTATGGGTGACGTCACTTCATATTCATTTCATAGCTGTTGTCGGTCTTCTCCTGCACATCAGTATTATGGTCGCCCTCAGAGGGCCAGTTCTGTCTGTAGCCCACCACTATCAGATGTCAAGAGCCCCTCCCCCCCCCTTACATCACAGTGCATCCCCTTCACCATGTGCTGCTGCTGGGAAGAAGCTGGAGGCAGAGCTGGGAAGCAGTAACTGCAGAGCTGGAGTCAG